>NC_139829.1:30615982-30663482 GCF_963691815.1 Echiichthys vipera | reverse complement strand
GGCACACGAGGTGTTTTACATGTACTGATGGTGCAACAGAAGTACAATAAAAGCAGAAAAAAGCTGAGAAGATGTCTAAGAAGTCTAAACCCAGTGTGGGTTATTCTAAAAACATATACCAGGAACTTCTTCCCTCTGAACTTGTTTTCTGTTTGGAATTAATCACGCATTTTTTTTGTCAGATGAATAGATTTGACTGTTACCACGGTGCAGGCTCAAACAGCAAATTAACAACTGGGATGAAAGTATGTGCGAGGTCTTTTCATTCCACTCCGATCTGTTAAGACAAGCCGGGCTGCTCTAAAGCTGCTCTGCTGTCCCAGGGTGTAATGTGTGTGTTGTAAACACCAGCGTGCCACCATATTGTCTGGCAGCAGATCATATTTTACCATGTTAACACACCATCTGTTTACCCTCATAAGCATTCATTACACATAAATGAGTACACACAGCAGGCTGCCACATCAGAGAGCCGTGGCACATAAACACGTACCTACAGACTGACAAACATGTTCCCATATAGATGCACACGCATGCATAATAAACAAATACGGATATACTACACATGTTGATGGAAACAGAAACACGTAGAGTTATGCATGAATATCAAACGTACGTGCACTGATTCAGACACACACACACACACACACACACACACACACACACACACAATCTCATTAACACACACACTCCTACAAACAAGCAGCTGGTCCTTAGCATTATATAGCCTCAGCTTTACCTGTATCTCAGTGGGTTTCTTCTTCCCATACATAGGAAAAGATACAACCATCACACAGTATGATTCATCTTCAACCGCTTGTCCCTGTCGGGGTTGCAGAGGGCTGGAGCTGATCCCAGCTGACATCGGGTGTGAGGCGGGGGTCCACCCTGGACTGTGAGAGGAAACTGGAGAACCTGGAGAAAACCGACGCAGACACGGGGAGAACATGCAAACTCCACACAGAAGGGCCCCAGTCGGGATTCAAACCAGGAACCTTCTCGCTGTGAGGCGACATTGTTAACCACCACACCACCTTGTAGCCCACATTAGACATTCAAATCAGTTTAAAGTTTGTATAATTACAAACTTGTGGCTCGTTGGTCTAGGAGTATGATTCTCGCTTTGGGTGCCAGAGGTCCGGAGTTCAAAGCCCAGACGAGCCCACTACACTAGACCTTAACAGACTCAAGCAAGTGTGAAAAAGTGCAATCACATGTACCTTGTGGCGGCAATTGCTCAGTCCATAGGGGACTCAGCTGGGAACTGGAGGGTTGCCATGACCATGAATGGCGTGTGGAATGGTAGCTGGGCACTGCCGAGGGGCCATTGAGCAAGGCACCGAACCCCCAACTGCTTGCGGCGCCGATGCATTGGCAGCCCCATCGCTCTAACATCTCTCCATTAATTGCATGTATAAGGGTCTTGTTTTTGCATGTGTGTGTATTTCGGGTCTCTGTGTGTGTAACATGTATAATAACAGAGTGAAAAAATTGATTTTCCCCTTGCAGGATTAATAAAGTAATTCTTCTTCTTCTTCTTCTTCTTCTTCTTCCATGTCATCCTTTCAACGTGCAGTGTTATTATAACTGATAGTAAACCAAGAACCAAATTCTACGGATTAGAACTTTAAAACTTTATCAAACTTAAAAAAGGGCTGAATCTCTGTTCTGATGCTTTCCCACAGCTGAATATTTTCCATGCCCCTGGCTCGGACACGGGACGTCCCAAACTGAGCTCCTGACAACAGACAGGCTTATTCTAATGACCATGAATCACTTAGCCCCCGCTTAGTGTGAGGTTATTTACCCATATCAGTTATGTTGCCAGCTGCCAGAGAGAACAGTTATAGCAGCGAGTAAACAGTTGCTCCTAAATTTATTTGCGGCTAATTACAAAATGGTATTGGGAAAGAAGGTGGGAGGAGGATGGAGGGGGCAGAGGGGTGAAGGGGGTTGTTGGGGAGGAAGGTGGGGCAGGGGGAGGGGGGGGGGGTTCTGGCTGGGCTGACAGAGGTCCATTCATCCTCCATGCTAGAGCAGACAGAGAGCTGGAACTGAGGGACACATCCCATAAATCAGAGACCATCACACCCTGCTGAGACACACACACACACACACACACACACACACACACACACACACACACACACACACACACACACACACACACACACACACACACACACACAGGCAGACTCAGGCACTTATACACAGACAAGCACTTAAACAGAGTCTCCAAACACAAGTACCCGCAAACAGTATGGATACATGCAAATTTTTTATGCACACACAGACACACTACGTATTGTAGGCGCACACACAAACACACACACACACACACACACACAGACACATACACATATACATACACAAACACATACACACACACACACACACAAACACAGATACACAGACACACACACACATAGACACAGAAACACAGACACACAGACACACAAACACACAAACACACAGACACACACACACACACACACACACACACACACACACACACACACACACACACAGATACACAGGCACACACACGCACACACACATAGACACAGAAACACAGACACACACACAGACCCACAGACACGCACAAACACACAGATACACAGACACACACACACACACAGATACACACACACACACACACACACACACACACACACACACACACACACACAGATACACAGGCACACACACGCACACACACATAGACACAGAAACACAGACACACACACAGACCCACAGACACGCACAAACACACAGATACACAGACACACACACACACACACAGATACACACACACACACACACACACACACACACAGATACCAGACACACACACACGCACACACAAAAACACACAGATACACAGACACGCACACACATAGACACAGAAACACAGACACACACACACACACAAACACACAGATACACACACACACACACGCACACACACACACACACACACACACACACACACACACACACACACACAGATCCACAGGGATGTCTGCGTACACAGCATGACACACACTCACAAACACCTTCTTCTCCCTGCACAGTTGCAGTGACACACAGACTTTCACTTCTCGTTAACCCATCCTGCTGCGACGCCAGTATACTTTCATACGGTGTGTCTCCTCACCTATGAATATAAATAAGATTATTCACTGATTCCTTTACTCTGTGATCTCTCCGCCCCGGCACAGAGAAACTGTTTCCTTATCGTCTTATAAAAACTGCCCTGCCTCCCCTATTCCTCCTCAATCCTTCACTCCCTGTATCTCCTCTCCCCTCTTTCTTTTACATCCTTTGTTTTGGTCCATGGGTCTAATAGAGGATGCACTCTAGCAGGCTAATGATCGCCTTGGCCGGGGGTTATTGATCACGCCCATGATTGATCTGAGGACCCCTCTGATTATTGGGTCATTAATCAGGCCTGGATTACCCTATCAATGGAGCTGCCACAGACTTGCCCAGTCTGGAGATGGATGACTGGGGGGGTGAGGAGGCCGAAAGAGGAAAGGAGAGGAGGCAGGAAAAGGAGAGGAAAGGTGCAGGAGAGTGAAAGAGCAAGGGACCAGAATACTTCAGTTCACCTAAATCACACACATTTATAGCTCAGGCTGAGAGGTCAAAATTATAATATTGATATATTGGTCGATAGTAATGATTTCACATAACCAGTTAACAAAGTCAGTGTGCTTTAAATTTATTTTTTAAAGAATTTTGACTGCGATTTATACAGAGCAGGACATTTTGTCAGTGCTCTCTGGTGGGAGTGTACTGCTGATACTGTTTCCAAATGACCTCTTGAATGACTTGGCTGAAAACCGAAGGGTGGCTGGTTCGAGTCCCCTGTGTGGACCATGAATGGAGTGTGGACTGGTGGCTGGAGAGGTGCCAGTTCATCGCCTGGACACTGCTGAGGTGCTGTTAAGCAAGGCACCGAACCCCCAACGATCACTGGCAGCCCCCTCGCTCTAACATCTCTCCATTAGTTGCATGTATATAGGTCCTCTCGGTGCATGTGTGTGTATTTCGGGCCTGTGTGTGTGTGTGTGTAAAATGAAAAAAAATAGAGTGAAAATTTAATTTCTCCATTGCGGGACAAATAAAGGAATTCTTCTTCTTCTTCTTCTTCTTCTTCTTCTTCTTCTTCTTCTTCTTCTTCTTCTTCTTCTTCTTCTTCTTCTTCTTCTTCTTCTTCTTCTTCTTCTTCTTCTTCTTCTTCTTCTTCTTCTTCTTCTTCTTCTTCTTCTTCTTCTTCTTCTAGCCACCAGTCCTGATATACCTTCAATACCCAGGGAATGACTGTAGCAGCGCTGTAGCAGCACTTTCTACCTACAGTATATAAACTGTAGTATAGTTGTGACATCACTACCGTACAGACGTTCTGACGGCTCGTTTAAAGTCACAGTTTCTTAATACGGACTGTGAGCGTTTCTCTGTAGATTGGGCGTTTTTACAGCTGCACCTGCTTTATAATTTAAAAAAAAACCATGGGAATCTGACTTTGGGACCTTTAAGGGAACGTTTAAAGAAGTTCAGCTGCAAAGTTGCAGGTTCAAATCTCCAGATCGCTGTAAACTGATATGATACGATATTATTTTGTGCTGTATTTGAATCCACCGCACCACCAACACACTCCTACTCAACCACCGTGATGCCAGTGTTCAAAGTGATCATGAGAATAATAGTCATGCTATTCAGCGTTTGTATGAGCCATCAAAGATAGAGCAGTGTAACAAATAGACAAGTTAGTGTCATTGTTTGACACACACTGGACACACTGGTGTTCCACTTCATGACTGCCATCCCTGTTGTTTAACTGTCCTGTCATGTAAAGGGTAAATGGACTTCTATAGCGCCTTTCTAGTCTTCTGACCACTCATGGCGCTTTTCACAGTGTTTGTCACATTCACCCATTCACACAGACATTCACACTGATGGTGGTGGACATCTACAGACCATCTAATGTAACCATTCACACCACACTTACACACCACACTTACACACCCATGCGCAGCACGAGGAGCAATTCGGGGTTCAGTGTCTTGTTCAAGGACACGTTGACATGTGGACCAGGGGAGGTGGGAATCGAACTGCCAGTCTCTGGAAAGTAGGACGACCCACTCTCCCACTGAGCCACAGTCACCCCAATCATGTGTGACAGTTAAACCTTTTAAAAGTAACTTGTTTTGGTTGATTAACTGTGTGACAGAGACAGAGTTGTGCGAGCTCATCTCGGAGAGTTTCTCTCTAAATCAAGCTTTATGGTCGCCGCTTGGTCGCGCTACAATCGTCATAATTTTTGTTACTAGACTTGTGCTTCTCATTTCAACATGGACAGCTCTGAAGACCGGCCAAGCGGGTTGGCCTTTAAAAACAAACTTGAATACAGTACATCGTAACAGAGAGAACCACCACACTCAATTATATAGTGTGGTTTTTGTCGGAGGGTGTGGGAAAACATCAGTTGACGAGGACAATGGCTGTTAAATGTGTTGAACATCGAGAAGTGGACGTAATAAGTAGTGTAGCCCACAAACGCAATGTTTAGCAGTCTACTGTCCTTGACTTGCGCTCTCTACTCCTTCTTGCTCATCACAGATTATTTTGTTTGTATGCCCCCTTTTCAGTATGCGTTTCAGAATACCGAAGCAAAGCGGTGAACATAAACGTCTCTGTGCATGCTCATGCGCCTCCTGCTGAGGCCCGGACTACGGTGTCTCGCTCAAACAAAGTTATAAAGTGTACCATGGGAAAGTGTGTGTCTGGGTTTAGCTGCGGTAAACCATCTGAATTTGAGACCGTGTCATTATGCACAGCCAACGTAACTGTGGTGGCCTATAGATTATCATTTGTGTGACAGTCTGCTTCTCTCTGTATTATCACTGTCTCAATCTGTCTGTCTCTGCAGATCACACAGACCGACTGACACATTAACTCAACTGTGGAGCTGAGGCTACAGCTGAGGGTCTGATGTTGGGAATATTCGGTCAAAAGACAAACGCTGAAATCATCCATGAGTCCCTCAGAAATCATTTTCTATAGTGCTTGTGCTAACTGTTTAGCATGCATTATGTTGTGTGATGGAGAGCTACCAGCTTTACTGCATCAAAAGTGAGAACATGAGATAGTGTGGAGGCTCTGAAGTCGGCCATTAATGTTTTCTTGGTTGACATTTGCTGCTTTCATAATACCTGATAAACTGATGAAGCCTTCATGGGCATGGCCGAGGAGAAAACTATACCTTCTGCTCAATTAATATTTGCTGTGACTTGTTGCATATGCAGTCTTTCTAGTCACTCAACCATAAGGCCTCTAAAGGTGGTTCATCTATTCTACTCAAGTCATAGCCAATCACAGAGTAACTCACGCTACGATACTGTCACGATACGTTGCCCACGACAACGATGGTACAAGGATACATCGATTCTGCGATACTCGGTATACTGCGAGACAATCATTTCATCAATCATCATGTTATCTGTGTAAGGAAAGGCAGGACTGCTGTATTTATTCATTGCATTGTGGTGTCAGTTTTACAGAACTAAGATGAAACAATGTACAACAAAGTTCATTCATTCATTCATCTTCAACCGCTTGTCCCTGTCGGGGTCGCGGGGCGTTTTAGCCGATATCGGGCGTGAGGCGGGGTCCACCCTGGACAGGACGCCAGTCTATCACAGGGCACATAGAGACAAACAGAGACGGACAACCATTCACACCTACGGGTGATTTAGAGTCATCAATGAACCGAACACCTGCACGTCTTTGGACTGTGGGAGGAAACCGGAGAACCCGGAGAAAACCCACACTGACACGGGGACAACATGCAAACTCCACATCCCATTTGAACCAGGGACCTTGTCGCTGTGAGGCGACAGTGCTAACCACCACACCACCGTCTAGTCCTGTACGACAAAGTGTATAGAGTTTTATGTTAGTGCAACACACACACTGACAGCAACTTGTCCATATGTGCCATCATTTCAATGTTATAATACATATTATATATAAATATATTATATATAATTTACAAAAAGGCGAAAAAATAAACATGTTTATCGATACATACAATGGGCACCAGTGTATGTATCCCAAGGGAAAGTAATATGATATATTACTGTATCGATATTTTGTTCCGACCTCAGAAGGGTGTATGGGTCTGCATGGGGTTGGGTCACTATCCAGCTGTTAAATCTAACGTATCACCCTTTCACAATAGGATTTCCGGGTCCAAACGCTCGGTTGAAACAAAACAGACAACAACGACCAAACATGGGAACAATTACAATCCCGTCTTTCGTCAGTTGGACACCTTTTTCATCAATGACAATAGTTGTGTTTTTTAAAACTCAGATCTGTTCAAACAGCGGGGAACACGGCACTGCTGCGTTGTAGAAATACGAGGCTCGGACCCGGAAATCATATTTTGAAAGGTGCTACGTCGCGTCTTAACAGCCGGGTACTGTAGAGGCAAAAAATGTTGCATATCCCTTTTTCTTTGTTGCGTATCTTTGTCGATTTTATACGTCCAACACACATGCGTTAGTTACACTCAACAGAGCGTGTGACAATAAAAAAAACACAAAAAATGACGAAAAGAAACTAATTCTGTTACTAACTCCCTTTGTGCAAACCTCGCCAAGGCCATCGATGGTTGTAGCTCTTGCTAATTGGGCAGCCAGTGAATCTTTCCCCTGAGAGAGGAAGAAAAGTAGTTTCTCAGGAGTGAGTATTGATAAGACTGTGTGTAATGGTCCCTTTTGTGTCTGATCCATGTATGTCCCTTTGTGGTCTCGGTCCCCCGCTGAGAGACGGACAGATATAGGGCCCATTATGGATGAGTGCCTGCCTATGATCGATGACCTGGGGGACTTAACACGGATCAGCCATCGATACGTGTTTCAGCGCACACATGCACACAGACACACACTCAGTGCACTTTGATTTCATTTATCATTTATTACAAGAGCAGAGACACATCCCAGGTTGAGGAGGGAGATAGTGATCTAAGACCATGGCTGTTTGTGTCTGCAGGTCAACTTATAGAGCGGAGACAGAAAGATGCTCTGTCCTCCTTTTGCCGAGTGTGTTTACATGCATTTACCAATAAGTACCTGTTTCCATGCATTGTCATGTCCAACTCACAAATAACACTGCAAAATTGCACAGGATACTCTGAACATCATCATTTAGACGGAGCCTAAAGATCTGCTGTAACAAGGATGAGGTACTCACAACCATTGTGTTAATATTAGCTCTATGTGTCCTGTGATAGACTGGCGTCCTGTCCAGGGTGGACCCCGCCTCACGCCCGATGTCAGCTGGGATCGGCTCCAGCCCCCCGCGACCCCGACAGGGACAAGCGGTTGAAGATGAATGAATGAATGAATGAACAGAAGTAGAATACAGTGGAACAGCGAACATGCTCTAACGTAGGCTGTCGTCATGCAGGAAAAACTCCAGCAATGCGTCTCCCTGTTGAATCTTAGCATAAACCATTCCAGTGAGGATTCAACCATTAAACCATTAGCATTACAGTTAGCCACACATTCCCACTGTTAGAAAACAATAATAATCAACAAAGATGTGTTTCTAGTCCTTGTTCATGCCATTGACCCAGCAGAGGAATTCTGGGTAATGGAGGTGCTCAGGAAATTAACTGCTGTGACATTGAAAGCAATTTTACACACCAAGATGAGTTTACCATGAGGAGTAGTTCTGCGAGTGATGGGCGAGCAATGTAATCACTTATATTCTTATAACAACGAATAAGTACTTACTCAAGTAACTACTCAACAACAAAAGTAACTGGTGATATTACTCTTTCCATTGTTTTTGTTACGTCGACCAGTGTCAAACTCCTCCAAATCCACACTCACATGTCACATCTTCTCTATCTAAGACATAGAAAAGAAGACTTTGTGGTTAAAGAAGCGGCCAGCTGACATACTGGAGGTAATTACTGGATAGAAGGCCCATCCTTACTGTGAACCTGCAGGATCACACAAAATCCCAGTTTTTTCTGACTGTGGGCTTAGGTTCTGTAAGAAGAAGAAGAAAAAAAAGAAGAAGAAGAACTTTATTAATCCCGCAACGGGGAAATTTGATTTTTACTCTATTATTGTTATTCATGTTACACACACACAGGCCCAAAATACACACACATGCACAGACAGGACCTATACATGCAATTAATGGAGAGATGTCAGAGCGAGGGGGCTGCCAGTGACCGGCACCCCGAGCAGTTGGGGGTTCGGTGCCTTGCTCAACAGCGCCTCGACAGTGCCCAGGAGATGAACTGGCACCTCTCCAGCCACCAGTCCACGCTCCATATATGGTATGAGCCGGCGACCCTCCAGTTCCCAGCCAAGCCACCTATGGACTGAGCTACTGCCTGTTCTCACAGACAATTCAACAACTCATCAAACATCGACATTTAAAGGCTTATTTATGCTCTATGTTAGATACGCATATGGATATGGACGGAGCCTTCTGTCTGCACAACAGATACCGATACGGACTGATACGAACCACCACAGTAACTACAGCAACTACATGTCGCCGCCTGACATTAAACGTAAATATGGGTCATAATGAGACGCTTGTAGAAATAACAAATGGGCTTGTTTTTTGGTGGGGGATCGTCTAAACTGTTAAAGTAAACTTTTGTTTGCCATTAAAATGAACAATAACCTTCTATGGAGGAAATTGAACTGTGCGAAATGTATGCGTATGGTGGAATCCTATCCACTGGTTTCATAATTGAACAAAAAAACTTTGGACACTACTCTACACAGTCCTGACAACTGAGCAGCCCCAGGGGGGAGAGTTTGGGTTGTATGATAGTTGGAGGAGGAAGGAGTACGCGTTGGTCCGATTCCGTCCTGGTCTCGAGATTCTGATCACAGGCTGCCATTATGATGTCTGAGAGCGCTGTCTCAGAGTTCAGCTCTCCTTGTAATTGTACACAAAGCTAAGTACTGTGCTGTGCAAGTTGCTATGTTCCCATTTTTACCCTCTAACTTTTGATGAAGTTGTGTGTGTATACAACTTGAAATACGGTGCCAAATTGCCCCTGCACTTCTCGCTTGCACTGCCTTTCAAAAACATACTAATTTCTCCTCCACCTCCTGAGTGTGTGTGCGTGCGCGTGTGTGTGTGTGTGTGTGTGTGTGTGTGTGTGTGTGTGTGTGTGTGTGTGTGTGTGTGTGTGTGTGTGTGTGTGTGTGTGTGTGTGTGTGTGTGTGTGTGTGTGCGCGTGTGCTTGTGTGCACACATGTGATGAGACACTCCCTGTACTACTCACACAGATTAAATTTCAAAAGGATCAAAAATACACCAGACAGTCCTACTAGGATAATCAATCACCACACCCAAGATGTGTTTGCGTGTGTGTGTGTTTGTACGTGTGTGTGTGTAAGAGAGAGAGAGAGAGAGAGACAGAGAGACAGAGCTAAAGATAGGGAGAGGGAGAGAGAAGTGTAGCCATGAGAGGGGAGAGCTGTGGGGGAAACTAAAATACATACATATAGTTGGGAGTGTGGCCTGCGTCCATGTGTCTGCACTGGGGAATTGGAGTCATAAATCAAACAGCCTGTCAAAAGTGGTGGTGGGGTTGTTGGAGAACATGAAGGGGGGGGAGAGCGTTATGGGAGGAATGAGGGGATGGAGGGAGAGAGAGGAAGAGGGGGAGAGCCTCAGTCATTCACACACTGCATCACACACTGAGCCTGAATGCAATTTCCCCTGAATGTCAAACAGAGATGCGAGGTGGGGCAGATAAGAAAACCCTGTGTGTGCGCGTGTGTATTGGTGTGTGTCCCTGTCCCCGTCCCTGTCCTCGACCCCAGGACGGGAGACACGGGCCCAAATCTCATTATGCCGACATGATAGAATTTGCTCTCTGTGTAACCTCATTATCCTCGCTGTTAGATAAGGCGCTGTAATTGCTCACAGCAACAACAGCCATACAGAAAGGTTTGTTTCACTGTGTGTGTGTGTGTGTGTCTACACTGAGTGTTACTGTGTGTTCAGAGGCCTAAGTTGGGTCACTTCTTACCAGGCAGCCATCATCACTGATATGATATTCCTATTAAGATGCTCACATCAAGCAAATGACACACAGTGTTTGCACTGATGAATGACGAGCCATTTGAAAACGCAATTAGTTTGATCGTTGATGCCAGCAGTGTACAATAAAGTGTCAATGTCACCGTGGTTCTGCGGAGGCTCATGTAGCTCAGCACTGTCGACTCACAGCGAAGGTCCTGGGTTCAATCCCCAGTTGGGGCAGGGCCTTTCTGTGTGGGGCTCCTTCCACCACCACAACATGTGTAGCCCCTTTCATAAATGCACTACAAACTTAAGATGAATACGCAGAATAAGCTAGGCCGATCTCGCGGAACGCCCCTAATTCACATGTGAGTCACTTGAGCGGCTGTTTGAGCGGCTGTTTGTTGGCCCTGTCGCAGAGCAGGGCTGTTTTTCTCCCCTGAAAGTAGCCCCTGTTGCTGATTGATTTGAACTCTGAGCGGGATGTGACGTGTGGTAGCACCTGACGCCACAACAACACGGCGAAGTAGACACTTTTATCCACAGTCTATAAGGTAGAACGCAGAGCAGAAAATGATCTGTGCACACATACATCTTTGCACAGGCTTGTTAAAATGAGTGCTGCAGTGGCCGGGTTGAACTCTGACCCTTCTGGTCCTTTGCTGCATGCTCCCTCTCTCTCTCACTCCCATTTTCACACACACACACACACACACACACACACAAACACACACACACACACACACACACACACACACACACACACACACACACACACACACACACACACACACACCGTATTGTCACCAAACACTTGTACAGTGCTTTTTCAATTTTTGAGCTGGAGTGTTTTCTTCCAAATGTAATAAAGTGAAAAAGAACAGGTTTAAGACACTCACCTGTAAATAAAAGATGGGAAAGGATTTTGCTTTTGACAGATAATCGATTACGGTGAAAAGAGCCTGTGATGTTTTCATCGGCTGTGATCTTTTAAAGTTGTGTCTTGGAAGAAATTTTTTATGGAATTCACATTCTACCAAGCAGCTCTTCATTTCCTAGCCAGTGTTCCTGTTTTTACTGGAGCGATTATATTCAATCTATTTTAAACTGCAGTTACATTTTCCACCAGACGATCACAGCGTGAAACTGTGGGCGGCGTTTACTCATAGAAGCAGTTTCATTGAAAATAAACAGGAAATAATCACAAAAACAAACAAAACAAAACCAACACAACATACAGAAGTTGCTGAAAGAGATATGATTCTGTGTCCCGTCCATGGTTCATTCATCTTCAACCGCTTGTCCCTGTCGGGGTCTCGTGGGGCTGGAGCCGATCCCAGCTGACATCGGGCGTGAGGCGGGGTCCACCCTGGACAGGACGCCAGTCTATCACAGGACACATAGAGACGAACAGAGACAGACAACCATTCACACCTACGGGTGATTTTAGAGTCATCAATGAACCGAACACCTGCACGTCTTTGGACTGTGGGAGGAAACCGGAGAACCCGGAGAAAACCCACGCAGACACGGGGAGAACATGCAAACTCCACACAGAAGGGCCCCAGCCGGGTATCGAACCTTCAACCTTAGATAAATTGTTTTGCATCTGAATTAGTGGAGTAGTCCATATCTGTGTGTCTTGGATGGTAAAGTGCTGGGACCAAATGGGATTCAGCAGCTGAGAGCAAAGGGAAGCGGTCCGTCTGGGACGTCTTGCGTTAAGTGTCCTTTATGGTTTTCAGGTTACAACAGAAGAAACAAGTACTTTTATTATCTCATAATTCAATAATATCACCCAAATATTGCAAAGGTCAAACTTTTTTAAGGCTCTTTTACTAAACTTCCAAGCTTAGATAAAGTTTACACATGCAACACCAAATCGTTTACTACAATTTCACTGTAACTGTAAAGTAATTCCTGCTCCATGACAGAAACTGATGAAATATGAGGGACAAGCACAAACACTTCCCACCGACCCCAGAACCAGAAGAGAGGGCTCATGGGAAGTGCAGACATCCCAGATGCATGTTATCCCTCGGTAGCATTTATTCAGCTGTAAGAAAAAGCTGCACATGTATCATTCTGGTAAGAATAGCAGTTTTGCGGTCGACCCCCTCGAAACCGAATAGTACGCGGTTTGTGTGTGTGTGTGTCTGTGTGCGTTGGTTCGTACAACCTTCGACCACCCAAAATACATCTCGCTGGATGTCTCTCTCACTCCTTTTGCCAAGAGCAGCATGGAAAAGCTAGCTTTATGGACTTGTGGGCAGCAGAGGAGAAGAGGGGAAATGTAGATGATTTGTAGGGAGACCGTAATGGAGACAGATGATCCTTCTCCGGGTCTGTCTGCTGTTGAATCAGCGATGCCACCCAGTGTGCATTCTCTGGCCTGGCTCTCTCTCTCTCTCTCTCTCTCTGTTATTTCTGTGTTCATGCTGCTCCTCTTATAGACCTCCACTGCAATCCATTTCACATTCATCCCAGAATGTACTGAGCAGACGGGACAGCAGACAGCACCGCCGCAAACCAATCCTTCTCTTTGTAGAATCATTTACGCAGAACCCTGGCATAGCATAACCCGCAATATTTGTGATTGGTGAACTTTGACACCCAGGTGCTGAAAAGGTGGCACTACTTTGTCAAAATGATAGATGACACGCTCTTCATTTTTCCACCCACCTGCTGACACCACCTGTCCTTCATCCACCTCTTACACCAGCTTCCTTCTGACCCTTCTCTCCTAATGAGGCACTGCCCTGGTTACCTCCCACCGCCCCACCACCTGCCCTTTTGACCTCATCCCCTCTCACCCTCTTCAGGCTATTGCTCCTGACCTCATTCCTTTCCTCACCCACCTCATCAATACCTCTTTGACAACTGGTTGTTTTCCTAACACTCTTAAAACAACTGGAGTGAACCCTCTTTTGAAGAAACCCACACTCGACAGATCCGATGTAATGAATTACAGACCGGTCTCTCTTCTTCCATTTCTTTCAGAAACACTTCAGCGAGCTGTCAGAACTTTCTACATATCTCCACCAGAACAACTTTCTTGACTCCACCAGTCTGGTTTTTAAGGCAGGCTCCTCAACTTAGGGCGCACTCACACTGTCCGTCTGTCCCGTGCCCCGTGCTTTAGGGTACTTGTCCCCCCCTCCAGGCCCGTTTGTACTCACACTACCTGGGCCTCGGCGAATGCTTCTTGCTGCCTATACGTCATCACGCCGTAACACGTCACACGCATTGATGACGGCATCACGATGCGTCGTTTTGTTTACAAATCTTTCCGTAGACCTCAGAGTTTTTGTGCGTCTTGTCGACTGTTTTTGAATCTTTTCATCGACCAAATCTGCAGTAAACACTCCACCTCCGCATCACACCAACGTGAACCTTTCACCGCCATTGTTGTTAAATGTCCGTGCATGGTCCCTCCTTCTTTTTTCTACGTCCCAACAGGCGCACAGGAAATGACGTCATAACCGCTGCAGGCCTCGTGCTCGTACATTTGCAAAACGTGCTTTACAAAAGCCCACCTCTACCAAACGGGCCGTGGCCGGCAAGCGTGCCGCTCCTAGACTCACACTGGTCAAACGAACTACACTTTACCCGTGAAACGTGCTTGGGCACGGTACGGATGGACAATGTGAGTGCGCCCTTCGACCGCCCTCCTTTGCAATCACAGAGGAACTCCACACCGCTAGAGCAGCCTCTCTCTCTCCTCCGTCTTCTTCCTGCTGGACTTTTTAGCAACATGATGAACCATCAGATCCTCAGGGTTGGAACTCTCCCTGTTCACATCCTAAGGACCACACTTACAGGGTATTTAACAGCATTCAACAGTAAGACTGATATATACTTGTTTAATGCGGGGCAATATACAGTATATCAATAATTCATGTCCTACAATGAAAGTGCATAAACACAGGGAAGTTTATACATTTTCTCTATTATTTTATGGATTAAATTCTTATTTTATACACTTCTTACCTCGGCCACCTGATTGGTTAAAGACAGACTGAATGCATCTGATAGGCTCAATATTCCCCTTGCATTATAGATCCCACAAGGTAAATTATTTTTTCTTTCCACAGAAGTGTCAAGAGGTCAGCTACAAATCTACACCGAGTCCCTGTGTCTTGATGAGAGACACTTGAGTAGAACATACTTTAGAAGTCGGGTTAAGTGCTTAAACAATTATCTCACCAGGCCACCCTGTAATTGCCCATTTAGCACATCTACATTGTTTTGTGGGTTAATTTGTGGAAGGCAGAGACTCAGCTGTCCTCTGTCAGAGTGTGTTTACATGCACAGCAGTAACAGGAGTATGGTCGTACTCTGGTTAAGTGAATTATCAGAATATTGCAGTTCTGCCCGTGAACATGAGCGGGGATTGATGAGAAGAAGGACGAGAATAACTAGTAGGTGGTGGTGCTCTGTCTTTTTCTCCCAGTTCACCTTTGTCAAAATTGCAACAACTTGGAAAGCGGGGGGGAGAATGGACGACTTTTGGACAGAATTACGACAGAATTTGGCCTTCTTGGTAGTAGCATTACTTGTTATGGCGACGGCCTCCGTCAGTTCAAAGATGAAGCTTGTGTTGTTGTTTTTTTCACATTGTTTTCGGCGCCATTGTTTCCTGGTTTATTCTGTTTCCTGGTCGAAAGCCGCTGCCATGGAGTGGGGAGGGGCGGTTATAACCTTCAGAGCATGTGCAGACGCGTGACCAGACCATATTCTGAGTACGCTGTATACATGCACGCAATATTCGGGTTACTGAAGGAGTTATCTGGGTCTGTTAACCAGGTTATGGGAACTCTGATTCTACCCAGGGAAAGGTGTTTACACGGTGTTTGAGGAAACAGAGTACTGCCTTCACCCAGATGTAATCAGACTTTTAGACTGCCTGTAAACTCAGGAGTGTTCTGCAGTTGTCTTGTTTTCTATTCTTCTGTATATGCACGACTTTGGAGGCTCTTTCTAAGGTTTCAGGCAACACACTGGTAGGCACGATACCGTATAATCTCCATGATACCCAGAAGGGCATTCTTTAGTGCTATTATGGGCACTTTATAGATGCTGACAATGTCTATCAACAACCCCCTCGTACCCCGTAATCACAGTCAAGAACGCCCTCACAGCTATTACTGCAATGAAATACATTTCAGTAGTGAGATAATAGATCATCATCATCTTAACTTTGAATAAGTATTGATGATGACAGGACTGGAAATTAAACTGATTGTCCAACCGCTATTCTCTTCATCATTCATTCAGCCATTCATCTTCAAGATTCAAGATTCAAGATTCAAGAAGCTTTATTTATCCCGAGGGAAATTATTTTGCAACAGTTTCAGTACAAAGGTGGGAAAGGATCAGAGTGACAATAAGCATAAAAACATAATCAAATAAAAATAAAGCCAACGTAAAATAAATCAAGCAATGAACTAAGTGTGACAGAGTGCAACAGGCATCGTGGTTAAGCGTAGGTAAATACAATATACAACAATACGCAGCGTGCAGTTTAGCAGCAGATTGAAATAAAATAAGTACAAACTAAATAAGTGAGAAGGATCGATAAGTTATAAGTGTTGAAAATGTTAAAAATGTAGCAGCATTTGCTACAGAACTAAGTGACAGTATGGCACAGTGGAGTGTAGCAGCATATCATACTGAAGTAAGTTACCACAGTGAAGTGTAGCAGCATGTCCTAAAGCACAGTAAGTGTAGCAGAAACCGCTTGTCCCTAACAGGGCTGCATGTGCAAAAAACAAAGTACAGAGGCATTATCTACAATAAATTGAATTTAGGTTTTACAACTGCCAGATTTGGACTTCTCTGAATAGTCTTGTGGTCTTAGCTTAACCAGAGACGCTGGACTCCTCTAGTTAACGTTAGAAAAGAAGGACGAGTGAGACAAACTCCACATTCATGTCTGCAGATGTGGGGGACTCCAGTCACATGACTTGACTTCAGCCAGAACTCCAATCGCAAATTTAAGGACTTAAATCCCTGTATTTAATTGCTTTACAAACATTCATAAAAGACCCTCCTTGACTTTGACTTGATATTCAGGACTTGCGACTTAACTCAGACTTGGCACAGATGGTTTGTTAGTTCAGTTCAGTTGGTAGACCATCTGAATTACGTCTGACTCAACTTGTCTCGAATCCTACAACTAAAATACTACGTTTTACTTTAAAAACATAACTTTTGCAACGTCACGTCCACACTACTCCAGCATTTCCAAGAACCCTAGTGTGGAGACGTTTGGAAACAGCGCTGAGCCTGTTTTAGGTTGAAAACTCCGAACGCCGACGCAGACGCCCACGTCAGTCTTATCAGTTAGGAAGTCCGACGGACCTTTTGTGATTTCATCCTTCTTGTGTGTGTCCCTTTCCATGGCTTCACCTGTCGATGGATAATGCTCCCAGTATGACTCTAATACATCAACGTATTAACTCTTAATCTGCCATTTCCACTTTATACTCGGGTTACTTTTGGTTCCACCTCATCATCAGACCAAGCAAATTAATCTGTGGTCTTACTTTTCACAGGCATAGCATTTCTTCTTATACATACGGAGGTACTAAAGTTTGATCGGTAACAGTATATAATGATGTACTGTAGAACACAGCTCTTTCATTTGACTTGATCTGAAAACTGAGAGTTTGGAGAAGGAGGGAGGACAGAATTTGGACATAGCTGAGCAGTCTCATCAGTGTGACTGACAATTGGACAGGCCAGCTGCTGTCCCGCTGCAAGGAGGGAGGAGAGAGGATGACAGGGACGCGTATGTGTTTGTGCGTGCCTGCATGCCGGAGATTTGAAGTCACTGTGTCGCCGTCATCTCCTTTGTGAGAGTCCCACATTCTGCTGCTCTTTGTCGGTGCCGGGGTTGACAGGCTGTGAATGGCCGTCCCTGCTGTGCAGTGGTGGCCTGCCGCGTGGAGTCAAACCTTCAACAGCCCTTATTAGTGTCAGCCGCTCGCAGACATGAGGGGCCTCCGGCATGTGCATGAGCAATGGTGTGCATGTGTTTATTCCTTTACTTTTTCTTTTATCATTTTTATTCGACCACATTTTGATGTTTTGGGAAAAACTGTTCGTCTCCCTAGTGGAATAATTGAATTGAAGTGGAGGACAGAGACACAGGAGGTCTGTGAAAGAATGTGTGAAGCAGAATAAAGGAGAGGGCACGTCTGTGTGTGTGTGTGTGTGTGTGTGTGTGTGCGTGTGCGTGCGTGTGCGTGCGTGTGTGTGCGTGTGTGCATGTGTGTGTGCGCATGTGTGCATGTGTGTGTGTTCATGTGTGTGTTTGTGTGTGTGTTGCCACGTCAAATGCCATCTCCACCTCATCCTCCCTCCTCTCCTTTCAAGTCTGACAGTGATTAATGATCCTCAGCTGTCAGGTACATTACTCACTGCTGACTCTCTTTTCTTGTTCTTCTCCTCCTTCTCCTTCTCCTCCGTCTCCCTCTTCTTCTTCCTTTTTATGCATACTCTTTTTATCTAGTTCTGAAGGACCTAGTGGGGTCTAATGAGAGGACAGCGTGTAAACCACTGGACATAAAAGATGATCAGAAACCGTTAATCACAAAGAGTGAAAGATAGAGTAATTCTCTTTCTCTCTCTTCCTCTCTCTCTCTCTCTCTCTCTCTCTCTCTCTCTCTCTCTCTTTCTCTCTCTCTGTCTCTCAGGAGGGAAGAAAAAACAGAAAAGACCTTTCACAACCAACCCAGTGCTGAAAAGAATAATACCACTAATGAAAGGCAAGAAACAGGAACGTGAGCCAGAATACATTCACTGGTCTGTGTGTGTGTGTGTGTGTGTGTGTGTGTGTGTGTGTGTGTGTGTGTGTGTGTGTGTGTGTGTGTGTGTGTGTGTGTGTGTGTGTGTGTGTGTGTGTGTGTGTGTGTGTGTGTGTGTGTGTGTGTGTGTGCGTGTGTGTGTGTGTGCGGGCGAGGCCTACTCTTCGTGCGCGTGTGTCTGTTTTCACATGTGTGTACGAGTGCGAGCCATGAATGTGCCATGCGAAGGCGTTTGAAAGAGGCCAGACGTCGGGTGTCAGGCGTTGCTCTGTCTTTCCTCCCCCTCTCCTCCCACCGCTCCAAACCCGATGATGGATGAGGCCGAATGAGAAGTTTCCTCTCCTGGACCGCTGACTGCAGCCGGCTGCCGTCAGAGGAAAGGCCATCTGCTTTCCATTGCAGGGGCCGGCAGGGGCCCTCAGTTTCGGGCTTGGGTTTTGGCCGCACTGACAGCGCGATGGAGCTGCAGAGACGGACAGGCCTAGAGGCAGGGTGGGCTGTAGAGGAATGAGCAACCCTCTGAAAATGACAAATGAAACATAGGAAAACATGTTAAACTATAATATTTGTAGCTGTATCGTAGCTGCTATTGCCACTACTCATCATTGATCATGTTTACCACCATAATTATTATCATTTTCATATTCTGTCACCTTAGCTGTGCTTGTTTCTACAATTCTGTTGTATTAACTGTCTTAACATATACGTTATATTCACATTACTATAAATATTATTATAGTTACTGTTAGGCTTTGCTTGCATCTCTGGAAGTGTGTCTGTCTCTCTCTGTCCATCTGTCCGTCTTTTCTCTCTCTCTCTCCCCTTCTCTTCCTCTCTCCGGTGCAGACAGATGTGCGTCCTCCACAGAGCTGGGTCTGTCTGACGTTCCTGTCTGTTATAGTGAAGGTTTTCAACGCCACCGTACTCTACGGGGGAATTGTTGGGTCTATGTAAATCATAAATAAGTCGTAGAGTGTGGTCTTTACCTACTCTGTAAAGTGTCCTGAGATAACTTTTGTTAGGATTCGACACTATAAATAAAATTGAATTGAATTGAATTGAATGTTTGTTTTCAACTAAACTGGAATTGTGTTTGATCAGTCTGGATCAATTTAACGCTGGAGCTCCTGTAAATGGGATGACTCCCGACACATGGCACCTTTCTAACACTCACCTCACACAGTTCTGTCAAGTCTGAAGCAAATTACAGTTTCATCTAATAATAATCCAGCTGGAACTAACTCCTCTGAAATGATGTGATAAAAATGTGCAGCGGAGGCGTAGATGACTTTCCGTGTCCCGCGTGCAGCATTTTGAAGTAAACCACAGAGAGGTCGCCTGATATGAGACCAAACTGTCATCTCGTTACGGTCTGTTTCCATCTTTATTCTGACGTTCTCTGCACTCCAGCAGGTTTCCCTGACCCATCACTACACACCAATACCGCCACATGTAATTCTAAGTCATCCCTGATGTAGAGCCATGCCAACACATTGGTTTTAACAGGAAACTTTGCTGATTTCAAACCAGCTTTTGTGTCGTTGTGTGTGCACCAAGAGCTCCCAGCTCACACATCAGCAGATGACACAAAGCTGACTTTTACACCTGGATGTTTACCACCCACTGGTAGTTATGCAGAGCAGTTGAAAATCAGCAGTTTCTCTTTAGTGGAGCAGAGCAAAGTTAAGACTAACTATGATGTCTGGGGATATTGAGAAGACATGCTGTCTAAGCCGCTATCTGGCACTGATCGGCTAATCGTTTGTCCCTCCATTGCTTTTTCAAAACGTTGCTTCACGTCACGATACCAGACGAATCAGTCAACTCAGTAAAATAAAGTGGATCCAAAGGCCTGACCCCAGGTGAACACTCTTTATTACATCACAACTGTCTTTAGCTTTTGTAGCTAACTATCTCAGGTAGAGTCTCGACAAACAAGAAAAGGATATGAGGGGCGGCCGGTGGCACAGTGGTTAGAGCAGTCGCTCGTTCAGACTGAGAACAGCGCTGTGTGACGGGTTGCGTTTGTGGGGGTTGTCGCTTCATCACTGAGACACCAAATACAATCCAGGAAATCCAGTTCCAGTAACAGATCTGTGAGTTTAAAGGCTTATCAGGCATCAAAACACTGCACAGCCATGCAATTATTTTATCTGTCACTGGGATGAAAATGTCGAGCATTCATGTGACAATTGGTAATTTTCAAGGAACTGGGCGACTGTGGTTCAGTGTAAGAGTGGGTCATCCTCCATTCAAGAGATTGGTGGTTAGATCCCCATCTCCCCCGGTCCACATGTCGAAGTGTCCTTGGGCAAGACACTGAACCCCGAATTGCTCTTCGTGCTGCGCATGTGTGTGTGAATGTGGTGTGAATGGTTAGTAAAACATTTCTTAAAAGGGCTACACGGTGGTGTAGTGGTTAGCACTGTCGCCTCACAGCCGGCTGGGGCCCTTCTGTGTGGAGTTTGCATGTTCTCCCCGTGTCTGCGTGGGTGTTCTCCGGGTTCTCGGGTTTCCTCCCACAGTCCAAAGACGTGCACGTGTTCGGTTCATTGATGACATTGATGAGTGCGCCCTTAATCACCCGTAGGTGTGAATGGTTGTCTGTCTCTGTTCGTCTCTATGTGCCCTGCGATAGACTGGCGTCCTGTCCAGGGTGTACCCTGCCTCACTGGATCGGCTCCAACCCCCACTCCCCCGCGTCCCCGACAGGGATAAGCGGTTGAAGATGAATGAATGTAGCATTGAGCACCTTGCGTTTTTGACAGATATCTGATCCGATGTATATTTTCCTAATAAGGGTTAGTGTTACCTTCATAATTATATTTATATGATATGAGTCGTTTACTTTGCCTCGACCATTATGGTCCACATGTGTCTACTGTCAAAAGCAAACGTCACCCCAGCTTCACCGCTTCACCGCTTTGCCGTGTTGTGAAATGTCAGAACATTACCGGCGGCGCTGGAAACTGCAGATTTAAACAAACGATTTTAATCAGAGTCCATCCAGTGTCAAGCCAAGCCACCGCTTGTATGTCAGCTCTGATTTATTAACCCGGGAGGTATTAACTCGGCAGGAGATGAGAAAGATCACTGGCAGCGCACGGGAGTGAAATCATAACAGAACGAGAGGAAAATAATCCCTCAGCTTTGCTCGCCAGAATTCAATATCTCAACATTCCTGCCTGAAAGTGCAGACCTACTGAACTCACCAACACATGGATCACAGTCCCAATACTAAGCACCATGAAGTCAAACGAGTTGAACAGGCGGTAACCATTACATTACATTTTTATGTCATATTTGTGTTCTGTTATTTCATCGTGTTTAGATGTCTCGGCCATAGGGTGCGTGCCAATCGAATACGCCTGCAATGCAAACTGAATTAAAGTGAAACAGAAAGACAGAAGGATGGAAACAAAACACACTATACTGTAGAACGAGAGAGGGAGAGGGAGAGAGAGAGAGGGAGAGGGAGAGAGAGAGAGGGAGATTTGAGGCCATGCAGCTACAAATCAAGAACATGTGAATGCCTCTGTAAATATAATTTCATTTTACCGAACATGACATTTTCCATTTACCAGATGCTTTATGCAAAGAGTCTGACTCTCACGCGGGACAGCCCGTGGCTTATAGGGGGAGGAGGGGAGGAGGGGAGGAGGGGAGGAGGGGAGGAGAGTATACACTACTGTTCAAAAGTTTCAGGCAGGCGTGGAAAAAATGCTGTAAACTAAAAATGCTTTCAAGAATGGAAGTGTTAATAGTTTATTTTCATCAATTATCGACATGCTGTGACTGAACAGCAGAGACATCTAAATCAAATCCATATTTGGTGTGTCATCTCATCTCATCTCATCTCATCTCATCTCATCTTCAACGTCTTATCCGGGGTCAGGTCGCGGGGGCAGCAGCTTTAGCAGGGCCCATACTTCCCTTTCCCGGGCCACATTAACCAGCTCTAACTGGAGGATCCCGAGGCGTTCCCAGACCAGTGTGGAGATCTAATCTCTCCACCTGGTCCTGGGTCTTCCCCGAGGCCTCCTCCCAGCTGGACGTGCCTGGAACACCTCCCTAGGGAGGCGCCCAGGGTTCATCCTTACTAGATGATCCTGAACCACCTCAACTGGCTCCTTTCAACACAAAGGAGCAGCGGCTCTACTCCGAGTTCCTCACGGATGCTGAACTTCTCCCCCTCTCTCTAAGGGAGACTCCAACCACCCTCTTGAGAAAACCCATTTCGGCCGCTTGTACGCGACCTTGTTCTTTGGGTCATGACCCAGCATTCATGACCACAGGTGAGGGTAGGAACGAAGATTGACCGGTAGAACCAGAGCTTTGCCTTCCTCAGCTCTCTTTTCGTCACAACGGTGCGGTAGAGCGACTGCAGCTCCGCCCCCGCTGCTCCGATTCTCCAGCCAAACTCACGCTCCATCGTCCCCTCACTCGTGAACATGATCCAGAGGTACTTGAACTCCTTCACTTGGGGTAAGGGCTCATTCCCTACCTGGAGTAAGCAATCCACCGGTTTCCTGCTTGGTGTGACAGCATTAATTCTTCCAGGTGCACTTGCACACAGTTTTTAAAGGAACTCAGTTAGAACTTAGTTTCCCACAGACACTCATTATTGCACCGCTCTCCGGCCCTTCTGAAAAAGACTGCTTTCTGCTACAGCCAAATATTTCAAATTTGGACTCATCAGTCCAGAGAACCTGCTGACATTTTTCTGTACCCCAGTTCCTATGTTTTCGTGCATAGTTGAGGCACTTGGCCTTGTTTCCACGTCGGAGGTTTGGCTTTTTGCCCACAACTCTTCCATTAAGACTTCTGTCCAGACTCCTCAGGACAGTAAATGGGTGTACAATACATCCATCTTTAACCTCTTGTCCCTATCAGGGTTGCGGGGGGGGGGGGGGGGACTGAAGCCGTGTGGTGGGGTACAAAAGGACAGGACGCCAGTCTAGCACAGGGCACATGGGGACAAACAGAAACAGACAACCATTCACACCTACGGGCAATTTTAGAGTCATCAATGAACCGAACACCTGCACTTCTTTGGACTGTGGGAGGAAACCGGAGAACCCGGAGAAAACCCACGCAGACACGGGGAGAACATGCAAACTCCACACAGAAGGGCCCCAGACGGGATTCAAACCACGAACCCTCTTGTTGTGAGGCGACAGTATGGATAAAGTTATATAGATGTATGCAACAATACTATATACAAGAGTTTTATTTGCCTGGTTATATGGTGATATTCTTATCATCACATAGTTACACGATGGTGAATGTTCAATAATTACATACAACATATAATTATAATTATATTGTATACTTAGTTATTGCTTTGGTCACTGTGTGTGAGGTGTGATCCAGCTGTTTCATGACCCTCCATTGTTCTCATTTATTTCCCTGTTGCTAAACCAACAGCATCCAGAGTGTGTGCATTCGAATCAAAGGGAGGAAATGAAATATTTGTTTTTTTAACACTTAATCATCCCAGAGTGGAACGTGTGCAGCAGTTATATTTATATGAACCAATCAGACGATAACAAGGACACGCTAATATTTTGCCGCGTCATGGGAAATACGCTCTCAGGTGAGTCTTCATTTCCATATAAAAACCATCAATCATGCTCCAAGGATTGCTCTGTTATCCCCATCCCACTCCTTTCATCCTGCACTCCCACACACATCCTCCTCTTCTCTCTCTCTCCTCTTTGTTCCCGGCATTTGTCTCACGCACTGTATCCTCCCATGCCCTCTTCTTCTTTTTCTTTTTTAAAGGAGAGCGGGCTTCCCACTTCCTTTAGCTTTTGTTCTTTTTTTAGATTCAAGAACTGGCTGCGAGCAGGAGAAGCAGAGTGCTGTGATTCATGCCGAGGCAGCAAGACAGCGCTTAGTGGTTAATAATACAAAGGTGGGTCAACTCCGACCTCCGTTTTAAAAATGTACGTTTAAAAAAAACGGTGGAGAATAACCTGAGTTTTCTCCTTTACACATCCCTGATCAGAGGTAAGTCAGAATACTTCACCAATGCACCGTCTCCATCCTCCTTACTCTCTTGACCCTTTGCCAAATGTCTTTCTATCGCACTGGTGTTCAGCAAGCATCGACAATAGAAGACTCAGCGATGTGTGGGTCGGTGGTATGTGTGTGTTTGCGGGTCACTGACTGATAAGTGAAGGGTTTTCATGGAGCCATTAGTCACCTGCCATTTTTCTGACATCTCTCTCCCTCTCTCTCTCTCTCCCCCGTCTTCTCCTCTCTGCTCTGCATCCCTCCTGTCTTTCTTCCCCTGACATCTGTCTTTCACTGAGATTAACGGCTGTCCATCTGTGTGTGTGTGTGTGTGGGTGCAAAGTGGAGCTGTGTGTCCAAGTTTTCATCTACGTGTTCACACTCTTGCAGTGGAACATGCACTCAGCACTACGCGGATCAATCAGGGCCTGGACCTACAGGCAAAGAGGTGGGAGTCTGCATTGATAAGGCAGTAACTACAGTGATTGGCAGGATCAATGGACACCCCAGGGGAACAATGAGCATTTCTGCTGCCGGTCTGTCTCTCTGCCGGTCAGACTGGGCTTGGGTTGGGTGTTGTGGGACACAGAGGCAGAGTGCGTGCACAAGCAGAATGTAATACATAATAGAGCTGGCCACAGCCTCTGTTGCTGCTCTCTGCCTCATCCATCTGTATGACAGGACAATGGAAGTGCATGGCACAATACTGAGCGCTGGCTCCCATTGTGGGGACCACCATCTATGCACTAGAGTCGATCATTCACCACCTCAGATTCATCCTGTCTTCTTTTACAGTCGAGCTTTTATAGAAAGCATTTTGACCATGTTCTGTGTGTTCTTTGTATTTATATTTTGTGTTATTTTTTTTAATGTACAGACTTTGAATGGATTAACAAACGCTTTGAATTTCCCATGTACTGTATATCCAATCAAACTGCAGCTACAGCCTTAAAGTGAAAAAAGGGTTGGACATAGACGTATTATTTAACTTCTTTGGTGACATTTAAAGTGAAATTCTGGGTCTTTTTCGCTTAATACACTCATCAAATAAGCCATCGAGACGTTTTTTTTCCCGTGTAACAACTATGAACGGAGAAATCCCGGAAAGTCGCTAACAGTAATTAATGTAAACACTGATTAGCTCGGGGCAGCACGGTGAAGGCATTAAAATGTCTTTTTTTAACCACTAATACTGCTCATGGTAACACCAAACCTCTGCAGTAGCATGAGAAGAGTCCCTACTCATTAACCGAAGCACCTACTGGCCCCTGTACCAGCTCCTCTCATAGTAAAGTCTATTAAAGTGGATTACCAAAGTCAAGCCTCTGATTGGCTGATTCTTCATAGAAAATAACACCACCGGAGTGGGCTCGGTAGGCGAGGGCAGGCTTTATGTTGATATGGCATGCTGGTTAACACAAAAATATAGAAAATGGCACTTCTTATCAAAAAGGTTGAAGGTTGCCGACACCCTGGACTACGGTTTATCATGCTTTAGTCGCTATCAGTGGATGATTTATTGCACGATTGGAAAAACAAACTGGATTCGTAACGTTAGTACTTATTTTCAGCACAGATTGCATCAGATTTTGCATCATTCCTATCTTTCCCAGTAACGATATGTCACAATATAGTCACCAAAGCATTCATTTACTGCAGAATCTGTGCCTGAATAGACAAAAAATGTGCTGTGGGTGTAGATGCAGCCGTTGTGTTTTCACTTGAGTCCAATGATAACAAGCGATGAACGTGGTTTCAGCTTTGCCTGTTTACTAAATCCAATATGTCCACTTTTCCCACAGTCACAACACCAATCATCCAGTTTCAACAGTAGCCCTCCTTCCGTCCAGAAGACTTTACTGTATCAGATCACATTCCTGCCCTTTGCAGCCCGTCTCCAGTTTCACCTTTAGGACCAGGGGCTTTATGAATATGTATTTCATGTATACATAAAGGATTAAGATCTCTCCTTCAGTTCCTCTCCACCTCCTTCCCTCGCTCACTCTCTGTGTCATTCCTCTCAGCTGTTCAAATATTGTCTTTCTATTTATACCGAGCTTGGGGAAATATTTACCCTGGGCCACTGAAGCAGGGTAGATATGAATGGGCATCATCTCAGCTTGTCAAATTAGCCGCCGCTCGCTGCCTGCTAATGTCTCTGTAATTGGAAAGGCTGGCGGTGCACCCCGTCCGACTGCTGCCTCGGCATGGACGTCACATGTTGCCGCACGTCTCAGAGGGTCGGGATGCCACGGCCGCGAGGTCACCGCACAGGGTACATGTTAAGAGCCTTAAGGTGACACGCGTAGCTACAATGACTTACAGTAGTTTTGTTACCATGCAACTGTCCTTTAAACTTTCAAACCCTCGCAAAATATACAGTGCGGACATATTGGATGAGATACCATCAGCTTTTTTTGACATCATGAATTTGTATTATAAAATGTTATTATTAAGAATAATAACTTTTACAGAAGGTTGGGGTTTGGTGTCTTTGTAAAATGAAATCCAGGGTTCAAACACACGTGGACCTGACACTAACTGTGTTTACATTGTGTCATTAACCATGCTACACTTTTTACATTTGTCTTCCCTGGGAGAAACAAGGCAAAGTTTTTGTATGTTTCAATTTTTGCCAACATTTTGAATACTCAGGGCGCACACACACTGTCCTTCCGCACCGGTTTTTTGGGTCAAGCCTAGTGCGTTTGACCAGTGTGAGTGCACCCGCTCCGCGCATAACTGCAGCCAGCTGGCCGTCCACGGCCCGCCTGGGAGAGGTGAGCTTTTGAAGAGCGTGTTTGCACATGTACGAGCACGAGCGTGCGCAGGTGTACGAGCACGAGGTCTACGGCAGTTCTGACGTAATTTATGTGCGCCTGTTCAGACATAGAAAATAGAAGGACGGACCATGATCGGACATTTAACAACAATGGCAGCGAAAGGTTCACGTTGGTGTGATGCGGAGGTGGAGCGGTTTTGGTTGGATGAAAATATTCAAAGACAGTCGACAAGACGCACAAAAACTCTGAGGTCTATGGAAAGATTTGTAAACAAAGCGACGCATCGCGATGGCGTCAATCAACGCGTGTGACGTGTTACGACATGATGACGTATGGACAGGCAAGAAGCATTTGCGCGAGGCCCAGGTAGTGTGAATACAAACAGGCCTGGAGCGCGGGGGGAGAGGGAGGGGGGGGCAAGTACCCTAAAGCCCGGGGCGCGGTGCGGAAGGACAGTGTGAGTGCGCCCTCAATGTCCATTGGTAAATTATTATCCAAGCCCTTGTCTGTCAATCTAAATTTCATACCAACTGTGTCTCAGAACACAAACAAGGTGCTAGCACACGCACATCATGAATAATTCAAAAGCACCATATGGAATATGCATGAAAAAGAGTGAAAACAGGACCCAGAGGAAATAAAGCACAAGCGGGTGTTTACCCTTTTGGAAAGAGCTGAAAGAGAGAGCAGGCAGTAAAACAGTGATGGAAGTGGTTAACAGCAGAGAGGGGAGCTAATGGAGAGCCACATTTCCTACTAAAAAGGATCCTAGTGCAGACAAGGAGATGGGCTCGAGAGTGAGAAGAGAGGGGCGGAGAAGGGAGGAAAGAAAAGCAGCCGCGGCGCTGATATTGATCTTCTGCCAGAGAGATTGATAGAGCAATAAGGAGCTGAGGAGAGGAGAGATGAGAAGTGGAGTAGAGGAGGAGGAGGAGGAGGAGGAGGAGGAGGAGGACGGCAAGGTGAGAGAGGGGATTGCGGGGTGTGAGATGAATGGATGGCAGGGCGAGGGCGGGAGAGAGGAGAGAGGGTGAAGAAAAGATAGAAGAGCAGAAGGAAGGGGGGGGGGCGAGAAAGTGATAGACAGTGGATGAGAAAGAATGAGAGGACGGGGGAGGTGATGGTGATAAAGTAGCCAGCGAGTGACATCATTTGAGAGGTGAAAGATCAGGTGTCTCTTCCTTAATTAGGTCAAGGAGAGCAGAGCAACGGGTGATGGATGAATTAGAGGAGAGAGGGGGGGAAGCGATAGAGACAGAAAAAGAGAGCGAGAGAGATGATTGGATTTCATGCGTAAAGGGGAATTGTGTGTTAGGCTAGCTGAGACACTAAAGG
The DNA here is from genome assembly GCF_963691815.1 of Echiichthys vipera. Taxonomy (NCBI): domain Eukaryota; kingdom Metazoa; phylum Chordata; class Actinopteri; order Perciformes; family Trachinidae; genus Echiichthys; species Echiichthys vipera. Next base: position 30,634,456 of record NC_139829.1, on the reverse strand, counting down.
TGACCCCCAGACGCCTAATGGCACAATACATATTCTTTAATGAAGTCATAGTGCAGTCACATCTAACTACAGCTCCGCCGGCAGCTCCTGAGTGCTGAGTGAAGGTGTCAAAGAGTGTGTGTCAGATGTGCACGGGAGTGTGTGTGTGCACGGGAGTGTGTGTGTGTGCTCAGACAGATGGGATGGGCACCATTCATCTGTAACCCCCAGGTGTGTGTGTGTGTGTGCGTGTGTGTGTGCGTGTGTGTGTGTGTGTGTGTGTGTGTGTGTGTGTGTGTGTGTGTGTGTGTGTGTGTGTGTGTGTGTGTGTGTGTGTGTGTGTGTGTGTGTGTGTGTGTGTGTGTGTGTGTGTGTGTGTGTACATGAATGATATATGGGCGTGTGGCGCAGTGAGTGGAGGACCAGCACAGCCATCACTCAGGTCCAAGGCCTAATGGAGAGTCCTGGCAGACAGCTGGCTGATAGATAGATGGCCTGACCACAACACACACAAACACACACACACCCCCACACACACACACACACACACACAGTCATCAGATAACAGTACTAATGCCTGACCTCACTCACTATACGTCCTTCAGGAGCTACAGAGGAAGAAAAGGAGAAAGAAGAAAGAAGTCTGTGTGTGTGTGTGTGTGTGTGTGTGTGTGTGTGTGTGTGTGTGTGTGTGTGTGTGTGTGTGTGTGTGTGTGTGTGTGTGTGTGTGTGTGTGTGTGTGTGTGTGTGTGTCCACTGTGAGCTGCGGGCATGTCTACATGTCTGCCGATATGATCTCAATTTCCCTGTTAGTCCCTCTCCCCAGTTTGTCAGGAGCCATTAACATCACCGGTGACCCTAACTTCCTGGACATACACACACACACACACACACACACACACACACACACACACACACACATAAGACTATGTTCTCACAACTGCACTAATGCCGACTCTCTCGCACAAGTATGATCAAGAGTGACGAACACATACACACAAACACACCTGCAGCAGCCACTGAAGCCACATGTGTTTTGTGTTGATGCCTTCACTCTTCATTAGCTTCTATTTGAATGAGATGCTCGGAGACATTAAGGTAATGTTACAGGGCCAATAAAGTATTTAAAGCCCCCTGGGTGCCAGCACATGGGGCAGCAGGGTGGGGTGAGGACCCCGGGGGGCCAGGAGAGGAGGAGACGGTGGTGGGAAGGTTGAGAGGAGAGGATATATTTTACTAATTGTGTCCGTATTTGTAAAAAGCATATTTCTTTCCTACATAGTCTGGAGGAAAACGCTGAATATTTTCTCTAAATGCAGATGATTGCTGTTTCTATTATGTAAACGGCGGGGTCAAGACACTGTAGATATGAGACACAAATATATCAGAAGACATTATCGTCACAAATACAGTGCAGTGCATCATGGGAGCCTGCTTGGGTTGAAGGCCGTGTCTCTCTGATGTGCATCACATGTCTAAAGGTCCTGCAGCTACGTTCACTTACAGACTCTACGGGACCATTAGCAGCGTTCTTGGGAGTCAATAAGTTCAGCAGCTTAGTTGAAATTACCCACAATGCCTGCCCAGTTGTTGTTTACTGTCTTTGGTGGCTGATTGTAGAGCTTATTATTATTATCTTATTCACTTTACAATCCACTGCCACTTTACATTTTTTACTCTTTGTATATTTTTATTATTTTTATTATGTTGTATATATAAAATTGTTAATTCTTTAGTCTATTTTTATTTTTAATTATTAATATGCCGTTTGCACTGGGTCTGAGAGGACTGTAATTTCATTTTTTGCATTTTGTATGTCATGCATATTGCAATTTTTGACAATAAAACTGACTTGACTTGACTTGACTTGACAGTTTAAGGCTCAATGAGTTCATTTCAAATCAAATCAAATCAAACTTTATTTATAGAGCACATTATAAATGACCAACTGTCGACCAAAGTGCCGTACAGTTCAGCAAGACAATACATTACAACACAACTAGAATAAGAAATACACATAAAACACAGTAGGCATTAAAGGCCATGGAGAACAGGTGGGTCTTCAATAAGCCTTAAAAACCTCCAGGGTCTGGGATGATCATATATGCCAGGGCAGGCTGTTCCAGAGCCTCGGGGCAGCCGCCGCAGAGGCTCGGTCCCCTCTGGTTTTCAGTCTGGTCCCGGGGACTTCCAGCAGCATTTGATCTGCTGACCTCAGCGCTGTGGCTGAAGTTTGACGCTGTAAGAGGGAGGAGGCCTCGGGGAAGACCCAGGACCAGGTGGAGAGATTAGATCTCCACACTGGCCTGGGAACGCCTCGGGATCCCCCAGTTAGAGCTGGTTAATGTGGCCCGGGAAAGGGAAGTTTGGGGTCCCCTGCTAGAGCTGCTGCCCCCGCGACCCGACCCCGGATAAGCGGATGAAGATGAGATGAGATGAGATAAGTACAGCGGCGCCGGTCCATTTAGAGCTTTAAAAACAAATAACAGAAGTTTAAAATCACTCCTGTAGCGGACAGGGAGCCAGTGCAGCGAGGCCAAGACTGGTGTGATGTGGCGGCGCTTTCTTTCCCCAGTGAGGAGACGAGCGGCTGCGTTTTGCACAAGCTGCAGGCGACCAAGCTGCAGGCGACCAAGCTGCAGGCGACCAAGCTGCAGGCGACCAAGCTGCAGGCGACAAAGCAGCGACTGGTCGACACCAACATACAGAGAGTTACAGTAATGCCGTGGTAGTTTGGTGCCTAATTCTGGTTGTTGTTTCACCGCATTAAAAAGAACGTCATATATACGATATCATACAAACCCATTGATGAGAATAAGTTGCTGAGTAATACCTGGAGCATGTCTTTCTACTTTTATATATTCCACATTTAAGAGGTTCTGGGTTTTATTCATCCAGATAATTCAGCAAAGGGGCTTTTTTAGATAGAGAGCGCTGCTGCTGCTGCTCTCATGAACATACTGCTCTTTGCCGCATTCAGAGTTTATGAAGGTTTAACCTTTTTTTACGTTTTATTGCGGCTTGCTATGGCAACCACAGAAACCACAGTGAGGAAATGATACAGTAGCAGATTCAGATTAATTCAGGCTGCTCTCTTTCACTGTTCATACTTAGTCCCACAAACAGTAATGTGCTATTTAATTTGTGCTTAGAACTAAGTAATCGTGAGCCTGGACGTACAGTGTTGCCTCAAAGGAGGAAGTCATGTGATGTAGTATAAAGAGCGACAAAGTGCACACAGGGAGGAGGTCAGACTTTTGACCTAGCAGACCAATGTTTGTGTCCCGTTTGAAAGCAAAAGTCAACTTTGACTTATCGCAACTTACTTTTGTCATGCAACTCGCGTACTGAACTAAAAGCACATTTGTCAGTTACGTCACAAACATACTTATATTAACCAAAACCACAATGTTTTCCTAAACCTAACCAGGTAGTTCCGTTTGGACATTTGTGCATAACTATCATACGAGCCGTTGATACAGTGAAGTTAGCAAAACTTGCTATTACTTGTGCCATCGACGCATTGCAGAAGAAGAAGGTGCAGCGAGTCACAAATGAATCCCAAATGGTGTAAAACAGTAATGCCACCATTGCAATTTTGTTGCGTTTTGCATGAGGTCACTTGGCTGTCACAGGCCTTTGCAAATACCACGTCTTGAACAATAATAAATCTAATTTCTCACAGGGAGTGAATCACATTTTTGCAGATGTAGGCCTTAAAATCGCTCTTGATAGGTTTCCGCGTCCTCTTACAATATAAACTGGTAACTGGAGCATCAAAGAGGAAGGCATCCACCATCAGAATACCCAGCTTTCAACTTAAACGACTGCAGACACATTAGGCATGGATCTGGCTTTGTGGACAATGAGTATAGTCTTGCTCCATTGATTTTTCACCAGGTTTTATTGCACTCCATCGACGGCTAATGCCCCTAAGATCCTGCCGCAGCCTGAATTATTAAGCAGGAGTGTTTTGTTTTTGTGTCAGGGCCGTGCGGGTAATTCTAGATCGCCGATATTTGATGATCTGCTGCAGGAGTAAAATGTCTAGTCTCAGGGTAGTAGAGTGACTTTTTTCAATGGCCACGATCGTCTGATGTGTGTGTGTGTGTCAGCTGACGTCCATATCGGGTTGAGAAAGGCCTGTGACAGTGATATTTAGTGTCTGGCTGTGTTCCAGTATTGTCCCGGGCAGCATCAAGGCTTTTCATTTCAAAACAGGACTGACAGGTGGAATGAGACGGAACAGGAGATGACCGACTTCTCAATATCACAGGGGATTAAAGGAGGCATTGATGGAATAACTCAGAAGCGGAAAGAATAGCCAAAGATAGAAAAAAAAAAGGAGGAGGACGAAATGAAGTGAGACAGAATGCAATAGAGAGTTAGAGACAGACAGAAACACAAAAAGCCGGAGTGTAGAGCCAAAGAGAAAATGAAGCAAAGCCACTGAGGATAAGACAACAGCACAGAAAAGATATATATATAAAGAGAGAGAGAGAGAGAGAGAGAGAGAGGGATCCGCAGAGATGAGAGGAGAGGACAAAAGTGCGTTGGTTAAGATTCAGGGCAGGCGGTGGCGCGGGGCTATCATTACCATACATCAGGACAATAAATGAGGCTTTCAGCGGGCCGTAATAAGAGTTTGATAAATCATCGGGGCCAGAATTAACTAGACGTCAAAACAATGTGAGGGCTCTGACGGATGGCAGAGGAGGGGCCGATGGCACAGATTAGTCTAGCTGGAAGTGAAGGAGCGCTGAAGGGAGGGGGGGGGGGGGGGAGCACGAGGGAGGGGAGGGGAGCGGAGGGGAGGAGAGGTGAGGAGCACAAGGACAGAGGCAGGCAGACTGTTAAGCAGAGGAACGAGACGAGGTCTGTCCCATTTGTGTTGATGAGAAAGTTAGCATCACACTACTGTGGAGAAGTGTGTTTGTGTGTGTGTGTGTGTGTGTGTGTGTGTGTGTGTGTGTGTGTGTGTGTGTGTGTGTGTGTGTGTGTGTGTGTGTGTGTGTGTGTGTGTGTGTGTGTGCGTGTGTGTGTGTGTCGCTCATGTGTAAATATCTGCTGACCTCTGACCCCAGGGATGTGTGCACTTATGCTGTATAAAGAAATGTGTGTGTACATCGTTTTTATGCATCCAAGAGGGAAGCTGTTCATTTGTGTGCATGTGTGTCAGGCTGTCAGCACCCCACAGCCAATCCTGTTGGTTATCATGAAGATGAGAGCTCTGTGTAGTGCCGCTATTGCACCCCCCCCCCCCCCCCCATCCACACCCCCAGTGGGTAGCTTTAATTGCCAGGCTTTGACCTTTGCCGAGTGGCAGTGACAAGGCCTGTCTGTGGCGGTGGGAGGTGGTAGGGGCTCGATTAGCTGTGACAGCAGAGCCGGGCGATCGGAGCGAGAGAGAAAGGAAGAAGGGGGAGAGAGAGAGAAGGAAAGAAATGATGGCAAGCAGAAAAGCCAGCACCGGCTAATTGGAGCCCCTCATCCTCGGAGCAGTGGGCCAGAGAGCAGTCGCAGCAGTCGCAGTGGTCTGGGGCATGGTGACGCGCGTGTGTGTGTGTGTGTGTGTGTGTGCGTGTGTGTGTGTGTGTGTGTGTGTGTGCGTGCGTGTGTGTGTGTTGTTGCATCCACTCTGGAAATGCAAACATGTGTGTTGTCTGCTGTATGCTGTATGTCTGACATGTGTCCATTCAACTTGCCCGTCTTTGTGCACTGCGGCACTATGTGCGTGTGTGTGTGTGTGTGTGTGTGTGCGTGTGTGTGTGTGTGTGTGTCCAGAGAGAGGCTAAGTGGAATGGACAGTTAGATTGAACAGAACGAGGCACAATTACCAGGTGAGGCTGAGAAGATAATGTTGTCCCAATCTAAGTCACCCCTCGGCCCCCCATCTCTCTCTCTCTTACACACACACACACACACACACACACACACACACACACACACACACACCTGCACACACTCCCCTCTCTCCCTCTCTCGTCCTGCGTCTTACAAGCTTGAATCAAATTGTCTCTGGAGAGTCACAGGGTGGACAGCCTGCAGGCAGAGACCACCCAGCCTTTATCAGCTGTCTTTATTCCACTGCATGCTGGGAGAAGTGAGCTTCCAGGCCCGCTGGACACAGAGACTCACCCGGGAAGTAAGTCACATAGCTTGATCCCTGTAGCGCCACCTGTCAACAGTTCATTTTACATTTTAACTGTCCTGTCCTTGAGGGAAGACGACACCTTTGTGCCTGTAAATTGCTTTGGATAGGACCAGTTGATATGGGAAACGTAATTCTCACTATGTATCAGTTTTTGGATGATTTCTTTCTTAACTTAGCATGTGTCACACTGAATAAACATGGCATAGATGCAGCTACTCTACTGAACCACTGTAAGCTATTTTAAGTAGTTCTGTCTATCCCACTTAATCATCTGGAAATCTGATTTCAAATGCGGTAACATATCACATTTGTGAGTCATATGTGTTCTTTTCGCTGCTAATGAAATTACTCTGCAACTCCAGATCCAGTTTTCAATAAGAATCATCACCTTTGGTTCACACATGCAGTTTGAAAACCCCATTATATTGGGGTTAAGGGCATACTCCAGTTCCTCAAACACCGGGTTAACACCATACCCCGGGTAAAACCGGAGTTCTCATACCCCGGTTAACAGACCTAGAGAACTCCTTTAATAACCGAAGTTTTCTTGCATGTAAACGCTTTAAACTGATTATTATTGGGTTTCTCGTCTGCGCATGTGCCAGGGTTAGAACTCCCCCTCCCCACTCTGCGCTGGTGGCTTTTGACCCGGAAATAGAATAAAGCAGGAAGCAATGGCGCTGAAAACAACATGAAAAGAATAATGACAACATGACGTAACTACCAACAATAGAGCGTCACCTTTAAACCGAGTGAGGACTTCACCATGGCGACTAACATCACTACCAAAAAGACCGGTTTCTGTCGCAATTCTGTCCAAAAGTCGGCCATTTTCCTCTCCACTTGTGATTTTGACAAAGGTGAACCGGAAATAAAGCAGCATTCAGATCAGCTGTAGGTTGGCGGAGCGCCACCTACTGTACCGGAGGTCGAGGGTCATTCGACCCCCTCTCATGTACACGAGGGGAACTTAAATAATCAGAGTATTCCCTTAACTGGGGAAAGGCTATTTTCGGGTTACTGATGTGCATGTAAACGCACTGACAGTTTCTTAAAATTCATGAAATGCATCAAAGATCCTCTGTGTGACCAAACGGCAGTGGAAAGCCCAGGCACGGCTGTCTCCGTCCCACAGTCAAAACACACTTCAGATTTAGCTCGTTTTATTACTTTTCTTCCCCGTTCCTGAAACATGATACAACGGGGAGTGACGGGGCAAAGTGGACGACAGACAGAGAGAGGAAATGAGGTGCAACCTGGACTCAAACCCACAATGTCATAATCACATGAGACACGCACGCTAAACCTCAGTTGAACCTGGACACCACAACCGCAACCGTCACATCTAATCTAACTCTGAGGGAAGAAAAACGCCACTCTCCAGCTCATACATGTACTGCCACCCCCTCGACTGTTTCTAATATTAAACTGAGTGCAACCGCACACTGAATCTTCATGCCACTAAGAGTGCATTGCTTGACACACAGCAACATTGGGGTTGAAACACTGCCCAAGTAAGGCTTACAGTTTACAGCTCTTTTTGAAATGGACATGCACTCTTTTCAGTGCACCCCTTATTAAATACGATACTCTTGTCCCTCGTGAAGTAGAAAATAGACCGGAGTGAGAGGTCTTAATTGGGTTAAATAGACCCAGGTGAAGTCTGCGGGTTTAAAGTGAGGACAAATCCGCTCTTCTTTGTCTGAAAGTTCAGTGTCTCTTGGCAACAGCGACTCTTCAGATGGTTATTTCTGATACGGCTGTGAAGCAAATGAAAGATATGCAGCTGTTTACTCTAAAAAGTACATATTAAACTAGATGACACAATCTGAGATGACAACTTGTTGTAAATAAAAACTCACCTCAAGACATTAAAATAATATTGTTACTTTCATCAGTGTTCTGTGTATGTGATTCTAGACCTAACGTCCATTGGCGTTCACACTCAGTTCTTGCAGGTTGCCATATATAATATATATATAACTAAAAACATTCATGTCATGTCTAAGTCTTTCACTTTTCAGCTTGTGAGTCAAAACTTCACATTCAGAGCGTTTACATGCACATCAGTAACCCGAAAATGGCCTTACCCCGGTTAAGGTGATAATCACATTATAGAAGTTACCCATTATACATGAGAGGGGGTAAAATGGTAAAATGGCGGAGTAACTCGACCTCCGGTACAGTAGATGGCGCTCCCCAACATAGAGCTGGTGGGAATACGGCTTTGTTTCCAGTTTACCTTTGTCAAAATCACAAACGGAGAGGAAAATGGCCGACTTTTGGACAGAATTACGACAGAAACGGTTCTTCTTGGTAATGATGTTACTTGCCGGGGTAAAGTCCTCACTCGGTTTAAAGGTAACGCTGTATTGTTGTTGGTTTTTCACGTTGTTTTCGGCGCCGTTTCTTCCTGATTTATTCTATTTCCGGGTCACCACCCTGGAGTGGAAGGGGGAGTAATAACCAACAGAGCATGCGCAGACACATAGTAATCCAGGAACGCTGTTTACGTGCATGAACAATCGGGATACTGAAGGAGTTCTCTAGGTCTTTAATCGGGGTATGAGAACTCCCCCAGATGTTGTGTTTGAGTACCCGGAGCATGCCCTTAACCCGAATATAATCAGGTTTTTAAGATGCATGTAAATGCACTGATTGATCGGGGTGCCCTGGAAGCTCACCTGGATGACTGTGCCCCACTTAGGGCGCACTCACACTGTCCTTCCGTACCGCGCCCCGTGCTTTAGGGTACTTGTCCCCCCCTCCCTCTCCCCCCGTGCCCCAGGCCCGTTTGTACTCACACTACCTGGGCCTCCGCGAATGCTTCTTTCCTGTCCATACGTCATCACGCCGTAACACGTCACACGCGTTGATTGACGTCATTGTACACGTGCAAACATGCTTTACAAAAGCCCACCTCTCCCAAACGGTCCGTGGCCGGCAAGCTGGCCGCAGCTAGGCGCGGAGCGGTTGCACTCACACTGGTCAAACAAACTAGGCTTTACCCGTAAAACCTGTTTGGGCATGGTATGGATGGACAGTGTGAGTGCGACCTAAGTCTCGAGAAGAGGCACAAAGGCTCCAAAAATAATAATAAAAACAAAATACTGACATTGATTGGTTTAAATGTGCTAGTCAGAAAACAAGATTAAACACCTAACATGTCGAATACAGGCTCCAAAATGGTTTTAAATGCTGACGTAAGAATCAGAATCAGAATCAAATGTATTGCCAAGTCATGGGCTAGTTACACACGAGGAATCTGACCTGGTGTTTTGTGCGTGGCAGACGAAGAAAAACAAAACAAAATACAGTTATATAGATTTCACAGAAAGAATACACTGAATGTAAGTTACACACAGGTCATGAGGTGACAGCCACTGCACGAATAAAGATGTTGCATACACAGTTTAAGGGCGCACTCACACTGTCCTTCTGGCCGGGGCCAAAACCGTTTTTTCAGCTAAAGCCTAGTACCTTTAAGCCATGTGAGAGCACCCGTTCCGCGCACAACTGCGGCCAGCGGGCCGTCCACGGAGTTGGGCGTTCGCACGTGTACGAGCACGAGCACGAGCACGAGCCCTACGGCAGTAGCATTATGTGCGCCTGTTCGGACATGTAAATAGAAGGAAGGACCATGCGCGGACATTTAACAACAACAACAATGGTGGTGACAGGTTCATGTTGATGTGGTGCGGAGGTGGAGTGTTTACTGCAGATTTGGTCGATGAAAATATTCAAAAACAGTCGACAAGACGCACAAAAACTCTGAGCTCTATGGAAAGATTTGTAAACAAAGCCACACACACGCGATCAATGCGTGTGACGTGTTACGGCGTGATGGCGTGTGGACAGCAAGAAGCATTGGCCGGCCCTGGCAGTGTGAGTACAAACAGGGCTGGGCCGCGGGGGGAGATGTCGGGGGGACAAGTACCCTAAAGCCCGGGTCGCGGTGCGGAAGGACAGTGTGAGTACGCCCTAAAGTCAGGTCAAGGTCAATAGTTGGGAGTGGAAGGGAAGAGGATAATCTTAAATACAAGACTTCATCATGTACGGATATCAACACACTCATTGTGTGTGTCTGTGTGTGTGTGTGTGTGTGTGTGTGTGTGTGTGTGTGTGTGTGTGTGTGTGTGTGTGTGTGTGTGTGTGTGTGTGTGTGTGTGTGTGTGTGTGTGTGTGTGTGTGTGTGTGTGTGTGTGTGTGTGTGTGTGTGTGTGTGTGTGTGTGTGTGTGTGTGCAGGAAGGACTGTGGGTAGAGAATGCTCCGGGTGGTCTGAGCTACCAGAACATCCTGCAAACTTCACATCTGATCTAATCTAACTTTGCTGCGGGGGGGATTACGTCCCCAAACTAATTCATGTACCACTTCCCCCTGCTCTGTTAGTAATATTGACTAATCCTTTATGGCGCGGTGTCACGTCTTTGACTGACAAACAGCGGTGTAATGACAACCATCTGGCGTAGTAATGAAGGCAGCAGTGGGAATGAGATGTTTTAATTAATGAAAGCCACTCCATTAGCTCTGATGAGTGGCTTATCAGCTCCGGCTCATTATGCAAATGGAATTAAGATCGCTGAGCGTCCCGCGTCGTTAATGACAGAGATGTTACGGCGTTTTGTTCAAAGGGACTTGCTTTGACCGAGGCTGGCTGGCCAAGAAGCCATCAGCTCATCCAACCAGGGTACGTAAAGTTTCAGCTGCACGTATTTGTACTCACATAGTCTGTTTTTTAGTATTCCTGTGTTCCCAAATAAAACAAATCTGCATTTAAGAACCAACTTAAAGCTGCACTAATCATCCTTTTTATTATTAATGGACTAATTGAAGATGTATAATGTGAGAAGGGCTGCTTTTAGGTATACGCACTTATTTTAGGACGTCTTTTCATTTGTTTGCTGAATGTTTTATTTTCTATGAAAAATGAAAAAGGCATGAAAAATAAGAATTTCTGGAGTGTTAAAAGAGAAATTCATCCGTTATACAGAACAAACAAGGGCGCGTTTAAATGGCTTTATTTGAATTTTTAAATGAAACAGGTTCAATATCCAGAACATCACTGTTTATAAAGTGGGCTAACTCCTGGTTTAGCCCTATGCTAACATGAAAGGGGACCAAATAATTAAACCGTGAGACTGTTTTAGACTTTATAAATGTTATCAGAAGGAATCGATCAAATTCTGATAGTGAAAAGAGTCATTTTTTGATGCTAAAACAAAAAATGTAAAAGGTGGGTGAACTATACTATTCTTAACCTTGGGAGGACCGGTCCATTTCAGTTGAAATGAATGAATGAATGAATGAATGAATGCTTTATTTCAAACATGTGAAAAATAAATTACACTTGAAGCTCTAGTCATTAAATGGACTTGTACTTATAAAGCACCTTTCTAGTCTTCTGACTACTCAAGGTGCTTTCACAGTGTTTGTCACATTCACCCGTTCACACAGACATTCACACTGATGGCAGTGGACATCTACAGACCATCTAATGTAACCATTCACACCACATTTACACACCCATGTGCAGCACGGGGAGCAATTTGAGGTTCATTGCCCAAGGACACTTTGACATGTGGACCGGGGGAGCTAGGGATCGAACTGCCAATCTCTCGAATGGAGGACAACCCACTCTACCACTAAGCCACAGCCGCCCTTTGTAAAACCCTTTGCATGTTTGAAAGAAGTAGGAAGCAGCATTAGCTCATTAATTCCTACCACTTCTCCACTTAGGACCTAGTACTATAGGTTTTCTTACTTCCTGTGTATGTTTTTTTTGATTGTTTGTCTTTTTAATACGCTCAACAAAACAAACAATAACTAACAAACAACACAATAACCGCGTGTGTCAAAATAAATAAATGACAAGTATGGCAAACTGTGAGAACCCTAGTGTTTGTCAAACCCCTCTTCTTCCCTGTACCTTGTAAACACCATCCGTTTGTACCGCTGTTTGAATCTGCTCATGGTCGGACAAATGGGTAAAACACATAAGCAACTGTACACTACCTGCAAATCACAGACACACACAAAGTTTGTTACTAGCAGGAGAAGAAAGTCTAAAAGCTAAATAAAGGATCAAGATTGAGCTAAAAGCAGAGTGGACGGACTTACAGAAAACTCATTACTAAACTGTATGTAAAATTGAAAAAATAGAAAAGTGAAATAGTTTCTTGTCATTTAATTAATCAAAGCGACGGTAGTGTTTTCTACAGAGGGCTCCATTCGCACAATTCACCAGCTACAGCTAAAGACGACAACGGCCGACTTTGTTTCATTTCTATTTTTCAACTTTTCTCATTGTAAGCGTTTTTCTCTCTGGTCGGGCAGTGTGTGTGTGTGTGTGTGTGTGTGTGTGTGTGTGTGTGTGTGTGTGTGTGTGTGTGTGTGTGTGTGTGTGTGTGTGTGTGTGTGTGTGTGTGTGTGTGTGTGTGTGTGTGTGTGTGTGTGTGTGTGTGTGTGTGTTGGGGCGGGGTTGTGTGGCTCTCTTTGACCCTGTGGTCATTAATCTCACTTGCTGTCGGGGTAATGGACACTGATGGACAGGATTGTGTTTACTCACACACACCACACACACACACACACACACACACACACACACCGGTACCTCTAGGTGCTGACAGCTTCAAACAGCCCCCTCAACACACACACACAAACACACACACACACAATTCAGTTACTCATTCACAGCAGCTGACGGCCATTCTCGGAATAATCCACAATCTTACTTTGTGTGTGTGTGTGTGTGTGTGTGTGTGTGTGTGTGTGTGTGTGTGTGTGTGTGTGTGTGTGTGTGTGTGTGTGTGTGTGTGTGTGTGTGTGTGTGTGTGTGCGTGTGTGTGTGTGTGTGTGTGTGTGAGAGAGAGAGAGAGAGAGAGAGAGTGTTCTCCAGTCAGCTGTCACTCCCTCTGCTGGTCATTTGCAGCACTTAAACCCTTTTGTATTCAAACTGGTCAAAGTTGCCGTTGGGCCTTCACCTATTCGCTGTCCCACGAGGTTTCTACAACTCTCCCAAACATCTGTACGTTAAATATCCAGAGTCACAGTGAGGTTAGCAACACAACCCCCCGTACTAACCACGCCGCTTTGTCCAGCCTGCCTGCTCGCTTCCTCCACATTTCAAAGCAATTACTCCATGTTGATTTAGCTGTCATTGGGGGCATGTGTTCGAGCGTGATTTATAGACGCCCGCCTGGTGCCAGTTGACTTGCGATAAATTGCACAATATTCCGAAAGACTCATTTGCTTAGCGCTACATTAGGGGGCCGATGATTGCTACACAAAGCCATGTAAATGAGTTCTGAGAGGGGCCCCATCACTCAACATGTCATGTAGCCAATCCCATTATTATTTATGACTGGAGCTGGGCCGTGTTTCCTCGGAGGCCAGGCGAGGCTCATATGTGTGCTGTGACAGCTCCGCTCTACCCCTTTGTGTGTGTGTGTGTGTGTGTGTGAGAGAGAGAGAGAGAGGGAGAGAGAGAGGGAGAGCGTGAGTGTGTGATATAGGCCATATCTGTGTGCCGAGCAGGAAGGAGCCAGGCTGTCTGTGTTATCTGCTGGAGGGTGAAGATTAAAAGATGGTGATGATTGTACATGGGGAGATGGAAAGATGACTAACTCACTTGTTCAATCTTCCTCTTTTTGCCTACTTTTAGAGTCTTTGTCTCTGGCTTGTAATACACACACACACGCACACATACATGTACACAGAAACACACACTTAACAAGCCAATAAATCCAGAGATGTCCCCAAACAAAAGCCTCTTCACTGCACAGAGAATGGAGGAGATCAGCGCAGTTCATTGTGTTTATTCACTCTTATCTCCGTCATGTCAGGGCCGGCATAAAGAGTGGCCCAGGACTGGGCCTACAGTATTTGGTCTTTTTCACGGTTGCTCAGACATGTCATAACACCGCTACTTACATTCACTGCTGTCAAACATGTCAGCTCTCCAAACCATAACAAAGATAAGAGAGGCTCTGTGCTCAGATCCATCGCTCAGCCAGTGGATCTGTGTGTGTGTGTGTGTGTGTGTGTGTGTGTGTGTGTGTGTGTGTGTGTGTGTGTGTGTGTGTGTGCGTGTGTGTGTGTGTGTGTGTGTGTTTTAACATTACAGCTGAGCTGTTATTTGATCAGAACAGTGATCTAAGTGTCTGCGGTGATTAGGTGTAATCTGCTTTCCAGGGCTGTGATCTATGGTCTGCAGCTGGGTGGGGAGTATGTGGTTGTGTGTGTACGTGTGTGTGTGTGTGTGTGTGTGTGTGTGTGTGTGTGTGTGTGTGTGTGTGTGTGTGTGTGTGTGTGTGTGTGTGTGTGTGTGTGTGTGTGTGTGTGTGTGTGTGTGTGTGTGGCAGACTGGATTAGAACAGGCAGGACTCACACGTACAATCGGAAGCTATGTTGCGTCTACAAAGACATGTAGCTGTTGACAGAAAGTCGATATGGAGCACTAAATGTAGGTGTGTGACTCGAGCTCACGGTTAAGAGTTCAGTCAGAGTTTGACTTTGGGCTGGACTATGATGAAATAATGGACAGTGGAAGCTTATTCCAGTTGATTATGGCTTTGTAGTTTATCTAAATTTCCTTGCTTTTATTTTGCATTTTAAAATTAATGACTTTAATTTGAATATTGAAAAAACATCTAAAAAAGAATGATACAAAAATATCATAGATCATGGTAGCTGGTTAATGTGGCCCGGGAAAGGGAAGTTTGGGGTCCCCTGCTAAAGCTGCTGCCCCCGCGACACGACCTCTGATAAGAGGCTGAAGATGAGATGAGATGAGTTGATGACAGATTTCTACTTTGCTCTGTGTCCAGGATGCCCTTCTGCTTATGTGGTTACAATGAGCATGTTTTGAGCATGAATTAATGTCTGGACGTGAACTACTGATTGGCGAAACTGTGTATATTGATTGTGATTGATTGTGTTTATTGTAAATGTTCACTTCCATTTGGTGCCTCCATAGTAACTTACAGACATTCACTGTACAGCCAACATGGCAGTTTGAGCTACCAGTAACTCACTATGCAGATAATATTCATGTAAAATGTTTAGACGGACGCAAACACATGCACTTGCGTGAGCCGTCTCCTGCAGTTGTGAAACCGTCTCCATCAACAGGAACATTAACTTGGTAATAACCTCAGAGGAAACTCGAGACAAATTTCAGCCTCCTCCAAATCAGAGAGTGGATCAAATTTGTCGCCCACACTGATGATTGACTGGTTGGTTGGACGCCATGTCTGCTGCTGCTGCGGCTGGATATCGTACCATGCTCTCATGAAGCCAGACGGAGTAGAACAGGTGAAGTGTACGAGTTTGCAAAGGATGTTTGATTCTTTTTGACACTTCTTTGTCACGACTTGAATCCACGTTTACTGCAGTGAAGCCAGGCTGAATACAGAAGGAGCGAGGGGCGTACGGTATTAGAGCCACTGCAGCTAGTGGGGCGGCGGTAGCTCAGTCTGGAGAGTCGCCGCTTCAAGTCCCTGTGTGGACCATGAATGGAGCTTGGACTGGTGGCTGGAGAGGTGCCAGTTCATCTCCCGGGCACTGTTGAGCAAGGCACCGAACCCCCAACTGCTCGGGGCGCTGGTCCACTGGCAGCCCCCTCGCTCTGACATCTCTCCATTAATTGCATGTGTATAGGTCCTGTTTGTGCATGTGTGTGTATTTCGGGCCTGTGTGTGTGTGTGTGTGTGTGTGTGTGTGTGTGTGTGTGTGTGTGTGTGTGTGTGTGTGTGTGTGTGTGTGTGTGTGTGTGTGTGTGTGTGTGTGTGTGTGTGTGACATGAAATATAATAGAGTGAAAAAATCGTATTTCCCGTTGAGGGATTAATAAAGTAATTCTTCTTCTTCTTCTTCTTTTTCTTCTTCTTCTTCTTCTTCTTCTTCTTCTTCTTCTTCTTCTCTCTTTAAAAGACAGTTTTTCAGAGGAGCACTACTTGAACACACAGAAAAGATGCGTTGGTGATTAATAGGACAAATTATTTTTTAAACCCAGACAGTTGGAACCGCAGCCTTTTCAGCTGTTCTCGCTTCATTCATTTACGCCATTGTGTCTCTTCCTTCTCCCTCTTTCTCCCTCTTTCTCTCGCTCGCTTGCTCCTCTTGTGTCCTTCATTGCCTCTCTCCAACTCCTCCTTCTCCTCTCCACTGGAGCTTTTTGTTTTTTAACGGATGAGTTATTGACTTAAGCAGGGCCAATTAATCAGGGTGTAATGGGGCAGCGGGGAGGCCCAGGGAAGCCATGCATCATGGGCCAGAGATGAGCTCTGTCATCCTGCTCATACAGCCCTCCTCAATCACTCCCACATTAACGCCAGGCAGAGATGAGGAGGAGGAGGAGGAGGAGAAGGAGGAGGAGGCGGGGGGGGGATTGGGAAGGAGAAACGGAGAAACGGAGAGAGGGAATATGAATCTGAGGAATAAAGACTTAGAATGTGTGAGTCTGTGAGAGACCACACATAGTGTGTGTGTGTGTGTGTGTGTGTGTGTGTGTGTGTGTGTGTGTGTGTGTGTGTGTGTGTGTGTGTGTGTGTGTGTGTGTGTGTGTGTGTTGTGTCTGGGCCAGATGAGACCAAACACTTGACTGCACTCTACACCCAAACATAGCATGCCAGAGATCAAACCAGCATCATAACATACAAACAACCTGAGATATCTGAACACACACACACTCCACACACACACACACACACACACACACACACACACACACACACACACACACACACACACACACACAGGGTATGGCCATATGTACACAAACCCAGTTGCAAAACAGAGCCATGATATTGGGCTTGATGATAAATAAATAATAACTATATACGAAATGAAATAAAAGTGCATAACTGATTGGGTAAATAATAGAAGTGCGATTTAATCATTATTTTATTTAAGTCTATAATCATTTATTTTTATTTCTACATTTAAATATAATTTGAATCATGCATGTAATTGTTTAGTGGTTAGCACTGTCTCCTCACAGCGAGAGGGTTCCAGGTTCGAATCCCGGCTGGGGCCCTTCTGTGTGGAGTTTGCATGTTGTCCCCGTGTCTGCGTGGGTTTTCTCCGGGTTCTCCGGTTTCCTCCCACAGTCCAAAGACGTGCAGGTGTTCGGTTCATTGATGACTCTAAATCACCCGTAGGTGTGAATGGTTGTCTGTCTCTGTTCGTCTCTATGTGTCCTGTGATAGACTGGCGTCCTGTCCAGGGTGGACCCCGCCTCACGCCCAATGTCAGCTGGGATCGGCTCCAGCCCCCCGCGACCCCGACCCCGGGATAAGCGGTTGAAGATGAATGAATGAATGTAATTGTTTATTTATATTTTTATTTTAGCGTTGTTTTTTTTTTCATTTTATTTATTAATTCAAATATTGATGTGATTCATGTGTGTTTTTCTATTTATTGATTAATACTTTTTTTTTGTCTTTCATATTAATCAACATTCTGCAATCTCTGAAAAACACAAGTGCGAGCAAGAAATTCACTGAAAAAGCTAAACAAGGTGACTGATTATTCTGTATTTACAGGCTTCTCTCACTTACCCCTTACCCGTTGCTGTCTGCATTATCAATAACATGCCAGTTACACACGAGACCACCGGCGGATCAGATTCCAACAGGAACCCTGTGCCCCCCCACCCCCCACCCCCTCACCAACCGACCTGGCCTCGAGCGAACGCAGCGCCGCGAGACGGGGTTCATGTAAAATTCATAGGTGACAATGTCGGACACATGTTGTTTCACTCAGCCTGATTGACTTATCTGACTTCCGTTGGTAGAGCCTTTTACAAATATCAACGACATGTGTCAGTCATTGGCTTTAGGCCCCGCCGAGCAGCCGTGTCACATCATAATCCTCCCCGTCACCACACGGTTACACTGGAGTAAAATATCCACTTAACATGCCGTCCATCACTTTTATCTCCTTCGGCTCGTCCTCGTCTTCATTCTGTCTGTCGGAGTCTGTGATGATGGAAGCTGAAATATGCCTCTTAAAGTATCACTTCATTCTCTGTGAAATCAAGGACGGGACGTGAGAGAGAAACATAATATCTGCCATTTTCATCCAAAGGGCCTCGCTCCATTATTAACGCATGCATTTTTAATATGGCTAGCCCAAGTGAGAGTTGATCTCCTGACCCCTGACAGGCACATGTTCGGCCCACTGACCTTCAGTTTTCATCTACCGAGCTACACTAAAGTCAGTTTACACGTGTCCCCCGGTACCACCTGGTTCTGCGACGTCCTGTGATTGTGATTCATGTGATCGCGGATCAAAACGTCACTCTGAGTCCCTTATGAGACTTGGCAGCCTTGGATAGAATA